>NC_041397.2:156931606-156932683 GCF_900747795.2 Erpetoichthys calabaricus | reverse complement strand
CCTGTATTTAGGATATAGCAGGTTGGGTAATGGACGGATGGACATTTGTATGCATAGCCCCATTTTCCCGTTTTCGTTTTTTTTCTATCTTCAGTAATATTTCAGCAAACCCGGAGCTTGTCAGTTCAAATCGTGGTACTGACACCACTGTGTGACCCTGAGGAAGTCACTTCACCTGCCTGTGCTGCAAAAACAAAGTAATGTAACAAATTGTACCTCAGATGTTGTAAGTTGGTGGAATAAAGGCATAAGTAAAATAGATAAATATGTATATACACATAGGAACTATTCATTTATTTTCAGTTAAGTCATCTGCAGCAAACTTTTATAAATGAGGGTTTCTGATTTTTAGATAGTGCAAACTGTTTCTTCTTCATTGACGTTTTCTCTTGGAGCTTTTTTCATTTCATTGAAAATGAAAGCAGCAGCTGCCAAAATATGTAGCTTTCTTATTAATTTTTCAACATTGTGTAAAATAAATGTATAAAGTAACATAAAAGGTTTAAATACTGGTTATCTTTTACACTAAAATATTACTAAAGAGATACAAAAAAAGTAAAATGGATATGTTCTTTTTCTTTAAGGAGATTAAATATTACTGAAGAAAGAAAAAAAAAAATTAAACAGCCAAATGGGGCTATGCATACGAACTTAAAAGGTTGAAATAAAACAGAAATATGTATTTTATTTTTACTTGCTTAACTTGTGGAGGGTGTATCCTGTAGCAAAGCCCTAACTTTTTTCGTGAAAGCCCGTTTCAGTCAGTAAGTCTTAAAAAAACGTGTAAAGATATTGACAATAAGCTAAGTCATCTGCAGCAAAGTTTTATAAATGAGGGTTTCTCCTTTTTAGACAATAAGCTACGCAAACCCAGGAAGACATGGAATCGTTTAAATCAAGTATCATTACATCTTCCTTTCTTAAAGAGAAGTAAGGCAGTACTTATAAGCTGACATATTTATATATAGACATACATATATATATATATATATATCTCTGAAGCCGTGCAAGCACACTCTTGAGAATGCAACGTATAGTTGTACAGAAGAAAAGCAATCTTGCCTCAAATGAATGGCA